>NW_025421940.1:0-29636 GCF_011764305.1 Mustela putorius furo
TGGAGCATCTACCTGCTGACGCAGGATGACAGGGAAGATTGCCTAAGAGCGTTAAGCTTCTCTTTGTCCTGGGATCTTCCCCCGCTCTTTTTTTTTTTTTTTTTTTAAGCCTAGCAGAGAAGATTGTATTAACTAAATATATTTGATCTACTCTTACCTTTTAAAATAAAATAAAATGAAATGTAATTGATAACTCTAAAATCAAAAGACTTAAATATATAAAAAAAAGAAAAAAGCATCTTGGTTCTTTCCACAGTTTGGCAACCACGGCCATTGCTGCTATAAACATTGGGGTAACAGATGGCCCTTCTTTTCACTACATATGTATCTTTGGGGTAAATACCCAGGAGTGCAATTACAGGGTCATAAGGAAGTTCTATTTTTAATTTCTTGAGGAATCTCCACACTGTTCTCCAAAGAGGCTGCACCCAACTTGCATTCCCACCAACAGTGGAAGAGGGTTCCCCTTTCTCCACATCCCCTCCAACCCTGTGTTGTTTCCTGTCTTGCTAATTTTGGCCTTCAACGGATTGTGGTCCATATACACTATGTATTTATGATGCCTCCATCAAACAGGATGAATACCCAACTTTTGTAGCAACATGGATGGGACTAGAGGAGATTATGCTGATTGAAATAAGTCAAGCAGAGAGAGTCCATTATCATAATGGTTTTCCCTTATTTGAGGAGCATAACAAATAGCATGGAGGACCATGGGGGAATAGAGAGGAGAAGGGAGTTGGGGGAAATTGGAAGAGGAGGTGAACCATGAGAGACTATGGACTCTGAAAAACAATCTGAGGGGTTTTAAGTGGGGGGTGGTGGAGGCTGGGGGGAAACCAGGTGGGGGTATTGGGGCCTGGATTGCATGGAGTACTGGGTGTGGTACAAAAAACAATGAAATACTGCTATGCTGAAAATAAATAAAAAATAAATTTAAAAAAAAAAGCAAAGAAAATCCCACAACTAGAATAAATTAAAAAAACTAAAAATTAGTAGGTATAAGAATAAGTTACTTATTAAAAATAAGCCCTAGAAGAAATTCTAGAATGAAATAATTTAAACACATGTACCATATTTGACAATCGCTTTAATGTTAAATGAATCTGAAAATAGATAACCATGTAAAAGAGTGGCTATAGATTGGGGAAGATGAAGGCAGTTGTCCCTTCTAAGTTATATAGGCTGCTCACTATATTAAAGAACACAGAACACAAAAACATAAGAAAAATGGTGAAGGACAGTTGCAGTAGGAGAGAGCCCAGGATCCCAAATGGACATTGAGGGGTAGTAGAAGAGCTAGTGAGAGAGCAGACCCCCAATGAATGAGAGAGAGGGTAGGGGGATACATCTAGAAAATCTCCAGAACTGAGTTGTCATGGGTTTGAGCATTTCAGAGCAACAATAGGAGAGAGAGAGCTCTGTGAATCTAGACTTGGTCTGCTTAAAGACCTACTGCTTTCTAAAACAAATCCAAGAAAACAAGTTTTAGTTTTTAGACAGAAAAATAGTGCTATGGACTCCCAGGCAGAGGGCTTTAAGAGGAAAGGGGAGTACCTTCAGAATAGCTCCACTGAAGAAAATGAAGGCATAAATTCCTGACAAACTTCATCTACTTTCATGTGCTTTTTTTTCCCCAAAATGAAGAAAAAGGCATTAGGGAAATGAAACAGGATATTGAATGACACCGTAAATTAGAGTTAGAAAAACTCAGTGAGGAAAGTACAGACCTCAGGGAAGAAAGAAGCAGCAGCGTATCGAAACATTACTTCCTAAGTGAAATGGAAAGTAGTAAAAAAAGGCAGCAGACAGTGTTGTATGAGAATGGGAAGTGAGAAGAGAAAAATGCTAAAAAAAAAGAAACTAAAAAAAGAGACTACAGGATTTTGAGAGAAAATATCAAAATGTGAAGTTATGGACAGGAAATGAATATCTGGAATGCCTCTGGGAAAACTAAAGCAAAGACACAAAAACGTTAACAGTCATAATACAGAATTTTTTGTAAACACAATAAATTCTTTCAAACTGTTTATTAACAGAGTACCCTGAGCACTGACTCAGAATGACAAATGGAAGGGTTAGTAAAATCATTGAGAGAAAAATGGAATTTAAATTGAAATGCAAAATTTAATTAAAATGTAAAGAAAAAAAGGAAATCCTTGGGCATCTAGGGAAAAAGGAGCAGATGACATATAAAGGAAAGGAAATGAGAATGTAAATCCACATTTCTGAATGCTGTATTTTGTACCACAAGAAAATGGAGTAATGTATTGAAAGACACTGAAGGGGAAGACACTGTGAACCATGGATTTATAGCTAGAAAAACTGATTTATACAGAATAAAAGTCTTGGCATTCAAGTCATTATGCAAGAACTCAGGCTATATTTCTCCCATGACCCCTTGAAGAGGGATGACCAAACATAGGATAAGAAATGCCTTGAAAGAATGTAAGGACAGGTGGTTAACAGGCACCAATCTATGATGACTCTGCATCACTAAGGTTCTGTGAGAGGAAGAATGACCTCAGTGGCAGTCCCTAGGGGGTAATTGTTCCATAATAATCTAAAGAGCTTTCTTGGATCAGAATGCTTTTATTTTATGTAAACATATTTTTTTAAAACAGCTGGAATTTAATATTGCTTAATATAGACATCTTATGTTAATTAATTGATTTTACATTTTAAAAATAGTAAACTTCCAACATTAAGTGTAATGGTTATTCAACAAAATGCATTCCAAGTCCACACAATTCAGGAAGGAAATAACTGGCACTACATGAGCTGACTTGGGAGAGAGGAGTGTTCATGGGGGGAGCCAAGAGGCAGCACTCTCTTCTTGGCCTCATGGCTGATGGAAGGCCCTGGAAATGGGTAATCTCCAGCCCCTCCAAGGCCCAGGCTGGCTGCTCTATTGAGCAGTGATTGAATCTACAGAACTAGCAGGAATCCACAGGTGTCACAGTGATGGATGGAAGAGGGGCTCAGCAGGGTGGGTGTGTGTGGGTACCTGTAAGGCCCTGGAAGATGACCTTGAGCCCTACAATGCCCAAGGGTCAGATGCATAAGGTACTAGGGCCTCTTTGCTGCTCTGTGCTGAGGGGGTGATCTGTCAGCACACAGAATCATTTCACCTGGGTGACAGGCAGGTCAGCTTTCAGGATCAGGTACTCTGGACTGGGAAATAATGCAAAGGGAAGGGGAAGACTCTAGGTTTTTCAGAGATGAACAGTCTGAGTTCCACAGACATGGAACTCTGTTCCACGAGGAACAGAGGGAGGCCGAGGGAGGAGCTGGTTGTCTCAGGTCTCTTGGAACAGGAGTGGAAGATGACCCTTTCTTTCCCCCCACTCCTCCACTCAAGTCAGTCCTGTCATGAGATATGCACCTCAAAAGTGGGCAGCTTCCTGGAGGGCTTCCTTTTTCTCTAATAAAGATTTTTATTTCTAGCACAACCACTAAACCTTGCCTGTGCTTTTCAATTAAAAGATCAAAAATTCTTATGTAGTGGTATTAAAAACATAGGAAAGCAGACCTCGTGCAACCACTTTAGAAAACAGCATGGAGGTTCCTAAAAAAGTTGAAAATAGAGCTACCCTGCCACCCAGCAATTGCACTCCTGGATATTTACCCTAAAGATTCAAACGTAGTGATCCAAAGGGGGCATGTGCACTTGAATGTTTATAGCAGCAGTGACCACAATAGCCAAACTATGGAAAGAACCTAGGTGTCCATCAACAGATGAATGGATAAAGAAGATGTGGTGTATATATACAATGGAATACTATGCAGCCATCAAAAGAAATGAAATCTTGACATTTGGGACGATGTGGATGGAACTAGAGGGTATTATGCTTAGCAAAATAAGTCAATCGGAGAATGACAACTATCAAATGATCTCCCTGATATGAGGAAGTGGAGATGCAACATGGGGAGTTTAGGGGGTAGGAAAAAAAAATGAAAGAAGATGATATCAGGAGGGAGACAAACCATAAGAGACTCTTAATCTCACAAAACAAACTGAGGGTTGCTGGGGAGACAGGGGTAGAGAGAGGGTGGCTGGGCTATGGACATTGGGGAGGGTATGTGCTGTGGTGTGTGCTGTGAAGTGTGTAAACTTGGTGATTCACAGACCTGTACCCCTGGGGTTAATAATACAGCATATGTTTATTAAAAAAGTTAAAATTTTTTTTAAAAGGTAAAAAAAAAAAATAGGAAAGCAGCAAAGTATATGTGAAACTTAACTTGTCTTCTCTGCTTCTTCTGCACACCTGTTTCACATGTCCATTTCCTCTACTTTATCATGTCGTGGAAGTTCTAGCTCACCAAACAGCCAACAAAAAGAAATAAAGGCATCCGAATCAGCAAAGAAGAAGTCTCTCATTCTTTGCAGATGACATGATAATTTATGTGGAAAACCCAGAAGACTTCACTCTAAAACTGCTAGAACTTATACCGGAATTCAGTAAAATGTCAGGATATAAAAGCAATGCACAGAAATCAGTTTCATTTCTGTATACCAACAAGATGGAAGAAAGAGAAATTAAGGAGTCAGTCCCACTTACAATTGCACCAAAAACCATAAGATACCCGGAATAAATTGAACCAAACAGACAAAGTATCTGTACCCAGAAATACTGAGCACTCTGCATTTATATAGTACTCATGAAAGAAATTGGGGAAGACACAAAGAAATAGAAAAATGTTTCATGTTCATGGCTTGGAAGAACAAATATTGTGAAAATGTCTATGCTACATAGAGCAATCTACACATTTAATGGAATCCCTATGAAAGTACCATCAACTTTTTTCAAAGAAATGGAACTAATAATCCTAAAATTTATATGGAACAAGAAAAGACCCCAAATAGCCAGAGAAATGTTGAAAAAGAAAACCAAAGATGACGGCATCACAATTCCAGACTTCAAGCTTTATTACAAAGCTGTAATCATCAAGATAGTATGGTACGGGCACAAAAACACACACACAGATCAATGCAAGAGAGTAGAGAGCCCAGTAATGGACTCTCAAGTCTATGGTCAACTAATCTTTGACAAAGCAGGAATGAATGTCCAATAGAAAAAAGAGAGTCTCTTCAGTAAATGGTGCTGGGAAAACTGGACATCCACATGCAGAAGAATGAAACTGGACCATTTCCTTACACCACACACAAAAATAGACTCAAAATGGATGAAAGACCTCAATGTGAGACAAAAATCCCTCAAAATCCTTGAGGAGAACACAGGCAGCAACCTGTTTGTCCTCAACCACAACTACTTCTTCCTAGAACATCGTCAAAGGCAAGGGAAGCAAGGGCAAAAATGAACTATTGGGAGTTCATCAAGATCCAAAGCTTTTGCACAGCAAAGGAAGCAGTCAACAAAGCCAAAAGACAACCAACAAAATGGGAAAAGACATTTGCAAATTACATATCAGATAAAGGGCTAGTTTCCAAAATCTATAAAGAACTTATTAAACTCAACACCCAAAGAACAGATATTCCGTTCAAGAAATGGGCAGAGGACATGAACAGACATTTCTGCAAAGAAGACCTCCAAATGGCCAGACACATGAAAACAGACACATGAAAAAGTTCTCAACATCACTCAGGACCAGGGAAATCCAAATCAATACCACAATGAGATACCTCCTCACACCAGTCAGAATGGCTAAAATCAAACAGTCAGGAAACAATAGGTGTTGGTGAGGATGTAGAGAAAGGGGAATCCTCCTAAACTATTGGTGGGAAATCAAGCTAGTGCAGCCACTCTGGAAAACAGTATGGAGTTTCCTCAAAAAGTTGAAAGTAGAGCTACCCTATGATCCAGCAATCCCACTACCGGATATTTACCCTAATGATAGAAATGTAGTGATCTGGAGGGGCATGTGCACCCGAATGCTTATAGCAGCGAAGTCCACAATAGCCAAACTATGGAAAGAACCTAGATATCTGTCTACCAACAGATGAATTGATAAAGAAGATGTGATATCGATATCTACATCTATATCTGTCTATATCTATGTATCAATATATTTATCTAGATATATCTGTATCTTTATCTATATCTGCACACACACACACACACACACACACACACACACATACACTTTTTTTTCTTGGGGTCCTGGGATTGAGTCCTGCATCTGGCTCTCTGCTCAGCAAGTAGCCTGCTTTTCCTCTCTCTCTTCCTGTTTTTCTTCCTAAATGTGACCTTTCTTTGTCAAATATATAAATAAAATCTTTAAAAAATCCTTTAAAGAAGCAATTAGGTTAAATTAAATCATAATTAAGTAGCTTAAATTAAATTATAATTAAATCCTAATCCAATCCTAATCAATAAGTCAGGTGTCCTTATAAGAATGGGAAGAAACAACAAGGATGGACCTGCATAGGGAAAGAACATGTGAGGACACAGCAAGAACGTCCGGTCTCCAAGCCAGGAAGAGAAGCTTCAGGAGAAACCAAACCTTCTGATACCTTAATTTTAGAACTTCCATCTTCCAGAATTCTGAAAAAATAAATTTCTTTTGTTTAAGCCACCCAGTCTGGTGGCTGGCATTCTGTTAACATAATCCTAGCAACCTAATGGACATTTTGGCATTGGAAAGTAGGGAACTGCTGTAACAAATACCTGCAAATATGGAAGTGACTTTGTGGAAGTGGGATGGGGAAAGGCTGGAAGAGTTCCAAGGTATATGTTAGAAAAGTCTACATTGACTAGAAGAGACTGTCAATAGAAGTATGAACCTTTAAAGGTGATGCTCATGTGGTCTCTGATGGGTATGAACCAGGGATCCACTTCTGGAATTTCAGCTTTTAACTCCAAAGCTCCCAACTTTCACACTTTCTTATTCACAGAATCCACCTCTCTATCCTGTACACTACACTACACACACACACACACACACACACACACACACACGCACGCACACATTACATGGGATACAAGTTTGGTACTTTCTCCATCCCCCTGTGGTACAGATTTTAAAAGACAAGACATGTGAAGTTTAAGAGGAGTGACAGTACTATAAAAATCATAGTACCATATGATTTCAGTTATATGTGGAATCTGAAAAACAAACAAAAACCAACCTCTTAAATACAGAGAACAAACTGGTGATTGCCAAAGAGAAAATGCGTAGGAGAATGGGAAAAACAGATAAAGGTAAACTTTTTTCAGTTACAAAATAAATAAGTTACAGAAATGTAAAGTACAGCATAGGGAATATGTTCAATAATACTGTAACAATGCAGTGGATAACTATGTTTATCATGGTAAGTAAGCATCAACTAATGTACAGAATTATCAAGTCACTCTATTGTACAGAATTATCAAGTCACTCTATTGTACACCTGAAACTCACATAACATAGTATGTTTTTGATACTACAGTATTTTTTCTAAAAAAATTAAAAATAAAATAAAAAGAACAATACCAGTGCTATGGGTGATTGGAATGTCAAAAGGGACATTTCTTAGCCTAATGAGTTTGTGTATATAAACACAACATGGAAATGTTTGGGATCTTGTGTTTTCTGGAGTGAGTTGAGCAGTAACTTACATTTGCTAGAAAGGGGGGATCTCCCCATCCCACTGTCAATAGAGTTTTCATATATGAGGGCTAGGTATCATTGGAAAATGCAGATATCTGAAATAACTAAAAACTGAGAAGAAACATTTTATCTGTGGTAAGCCCATTGGCAGCTTCTAAGAAAGGCATTTATTTCAGTTGAATGTTAAGAAAGCTCCAGCTGACTGGAGCAATGTGTTAAAAGACACTTGTCAGATTTTCTTTACAAAAAGAAAAAAAAATGTGTTTTATGGGGCACCTGCATGGCTCAGTTTCTTAAGCATTCAACTCTTGGTTTTGGCTCAGGTCATGATCTCAGGGTTGTGAGATCAAGACTTATGTGGGGCTGCCTGCTCAGCATGGGGTCTGTTTAGATTTCTGTTCCTCTCCCTCTGTCACTGCCCCTCCTCTAACTCATGCACACGCACATCCTCTCCCTCCTTCTCTAAAATAAAGGAAAGTCTTCTAAAATGTGTTTTTTCATTTTTGAGATTTTGTACATCTGAATTTTCCTATAAAATTGATTATTTTATTTTATTTTATTTTTTTTTTAATTTTTTATTTTTTATAAACATATATTTTTATCCCCAGGGGTACAGGTCTGTGAATCACCAGGTTTACACACTTCACAGCACTCACCAAAGCACATACCCTCCCCAATGTCCATAATCCCACCCCCTTCTCCCAAACCCCCTCCCCCCGGCAACCCTCAGTTTGTTTTGTGAGATTAAGAGTCACTTATGGTTTGTCTCCCTCCCAATCCCATCTTGTTTCATTTATTCTTCTTCTACCCACTTAAGCCTCCATGTTGTATCACCACTTCCTCATATCAGGGAGATCATATGATAGTTGTCTTTCTCTGCTTGACTTATTTCGCTAAGCATGATACGCTCTAGTTCCATCCATGTTGTTGCGAATGGCAAGATTTCATTTCTTTTGATGGCTGCATAGTATTCCATTGTGTATATATACCACATCTTCTTGATCCATTCATCTGTTGATGGACATCTAGGTTCTTTCCATAGTTTGGCTATTGTGGACATTGCTGCTATAAACATTCGGGTGCATGTGCCCCTTTGGATCACTACATTTGTATCTTTAGGGTAAATACCCAATAGTGCAATTGCTGGTCATAGGGCAGTTCTATTTTCAACATTTTGAGGAACCTCCATGCTGTTTTCCAGAGTGGCTGCACCAGCTTGCATTCCCACCAACAGTGTAGGAGGGTTCCCCTTTCTCCGCATCCTCGCCAGCATCTGTCATTTCCTGACTTGTTGATTTTAGCCATTCTGACTGGTGTGAGGTGATATCTCATTGTGGTTTTGATTTGTATTTCCCTGATGCCGAGTGATATGGAACACTTTTTCATGTGTCTGTTCGCCATCTGGATGTCTTCTTTGCAGAAATGTCTGTTCATGTCCTCTGCCCATTTCTTGATTGGATTATTTGTTCTTTGGGTGTTGAGTTTGCTAAGTTCTTTATAGATTCTGGACACTAGTCCTTTATCTGATATGTCGTTTGCAAATATCTTCTCCCATTCTGTCAGTTGTCTTTTGATTTTGTTAACTGTTTCCTTTGCTGTGCGAAAGCTTTTGATCTTGATGAAATCCCAGTAGTTCAGTTTTTTTCCCTTGTTTCCCTTGCCTTTTGCGTTGTTCCTAGGAAGATGTTGCTGCAGCAGAGGTCGAAGAGGTTGCTGCCCGTGTTTCTCCTCAAGGATTTTGATGGATTCCTTTCGTACATTGAGGTCCTTCATCCATTTTGAGTCTATTTTTTGTGTGTGGTGTAAGGGAATGGTCCAATTTCATTTTTTCTGCATGTGGCTGTCCAATTTTCCCAGCACCATTTATTGAAAAGGCTGTCTTTTTTCCATTGGACATTCTTTCCTGCTTATTTTAAATGTTGGGAAGTAGTTAACATTAAGTATGTTGAAGGCAAAGAAAGGTGTTTATGCACTGACACCCAACACCTCATTTGTAATCTCTGGCCTGCACAAAGTGATGAAGAAGAAAAGAGTAACAAGTCTCATTACACACCAGCTAAGGCTGGATAACAAAATGTTTAGTGCAGCCAGTAAGCTTGGTCACAATTAGCAGTATGGGATTGAGGAAAGGAAATAGATAGTGGTCACCAACCTGGAAGTTTTGTTATGTGGGTTTGGCAGGCAGTCAAGAGATGGAAAGAAATCTGTGTATGAAAAGAAGGACATTCATGACCCTATTGTAGTTTCCGTAGTGTAGTGGTTATCACATTCGCCTGACATGACCCTATTGTTGGCTAGCTGAAATATCCTGGAGGTGCACTAGTTTCTCTTTCAAGGATAAGTTTATAGAAAGAATAAATAATATATAAATTAACAGAGATACCAGAATGAGACAAGTGAGGCCCCTAGGGTACAAAATTGAAGGGGCCACTCACTTGCAGGGTCATGAAAGTTCAGGGGTGAGGCTGGTACAAACCTAGGTGTGAATGTCTCCTGACATCGCGTGCTCTGGGTGCATCAATTGCCTCACCTTAGTGTTGGTTCCTGTGCTTACAATATGTCAAAAACAATTATTCTTTTCTCAGATGATACGCCTATTTTCAGTTTGGGGAACAGCAAATCTTAGTGAAAAATAGTAATGAAAGAGTAGTAAAAAGAAAAAAATCTGGACACTAATGGCCCATTTTGTGATGACAGATTTACAACCATTTGCTCCAATAAATCAAATTTTATTTTGTATTTATAGATTTTCAGTTGTACTTCCAAACTCTGATACAACTTCATTTTCTTGGTTTACATATTTATTTATTCCAAGGTATTTATTGAGTTCCTACCTAATGTGTCATCGTGCTAGGCAATTGATTATATATTGGTGAATAAAACAGAAAAGGTGACTGCCCTTTTGGAGTTGACAAGTGAGAGAGAAAAAGACATTTAATATGTATATAACTAAATTAGTTAAGTACTTATTGTGGTAAGGACAATAAAAGAAACACGATGCAGGAATGCTTACTCTTATTGTTTCATGTTTGAGAACACAGTCAAGGATCACCTCCAAGACCCTTGGTGATGCAGTGTGGTTGAGAATTCCTGCCAGAAGTCCTAAGACATTTGAGAAAGTAAATTATATAACATCTTTTCTTTCAGAAGATAAAATTAAAAGACAAAGATAAAATTGAAATAATTCATGCATGCTTTAAAAATAGAAATCAAGAAGATGTGGTATATATACATAATGGAATACTATGCAGCCATCAAAAGAAATGAAATCTTGCCATTTGCGACAACATGGATGGAACTAGAGCGTATCATGCTTAGCAAAATAAGTCAAGCAGAGAAAGACAACTATCATATGATCTCCCTGATATGAGGAAGTGGTGATGCAACATGGGGGCTTAAGTGGGTAGGAGAAGAATCAATGAACCAAGATGGGATTGGGAGGGAGTCAAACCATAAGTGACTCTTAATCTCACAAAACAAACTGAGGGTTGCTGGGGGGAGGGGGTTTGGGAGAAGGTGGTGGGATTATGGACATTGGGGAGGGTATGTGCTTTGGTGAGTGCTGTGAAGTGTGTAAACCTGGTGATTCACAGACCTGTACCCCTGGGGATAAAAATATATGTTTATAAAAAATAAAAAATTAAAAAAATAGAAAGATATTTTTTCAAGTGTTTAGAATAAAAACAAAACACATTTGGCCATACCACAAAGATACTACTAACAAAGTAATTTTTTTCTTTCTACTTTTGTCTCATGCCACACTTTAGTAAAATTCATAATACTTGGGGGAGGAGTCAAGATGGCGGAGAAGTAGCAAGCTGAGACTGCTTCAGCTAGCCGGAGATCAGCTAGATAGCTTATCTAAAGATTGCAAACACCTGAAAATCCATCGGCAGATCGAAGAGAAGAAGAACAGCAATTCTGGAAACAGAAAATCAACCACTTTCTGAAAGGTAGGACCGGCGGAGAAGTGAATCCAAAGCGACGGGAAGATAGACCCCGGGGGGAGGGGCCGGCTCCCGGCAAGCGGCGGAGCAACCGCGCACAAAATCAGGACTTTTAAAAGTCTGTTCCGCTGAGGGACATCGCTCCAGAGGCTAAACCGGGGCGAAGCCCACGCGGGGTCAGCGTGGCCTCAGGTCCCGCAGGGTCACAGAAGGATCGGGGGTGTCTGAGTGTCGCAGAGCTTTGCGGGTATTGGAACGGGAAAGCCGGCTACAGAGACAGAGCTGACAGTAAGCTCGCAGCTCCGTGTTACCTTGAACCGGTCTCAGGCTCGGTGAGCTCGGAGCGCGGCCGGAGGTCAGGCAGACGGGAGTAACTGGGCGCTGTTCTCTGAGGGCGCACTGAGGAGTGGGGCCCTGGGCTCTCGGGCTCCTCCGGGCCGGAGACCAGGAGGCCGCCATTTGTATTCCCGTCCTCTGGAACTCTATGGAAAGCGCTCAGGGAACAAAAGCTCCTGAAAGCAAACCCGAGCGGATTACTCACACCCCGGCCCCCGGGTAAGGGCGGTGTAATTCCGCCTGGGGCAAAGACACTTGAGAATCACTACAACAGGCCCCTCCCCCAGAAGATCAACAAGAAATCCAGCCGAGACCAAGTTCACCTACCAAGGAGTGCGGTTTCAATACCAAGGAGAGCAGCAGAATTCCAGAGGAGGAGAAAGCCAAGCACGGAACTCATGGCTTTTTTTCCTGTGATTTTTTTTAGTCTTGCAGTTAATTTAATTTTTTCTTTTTCATTTTTTTTTTTTTCTCGCCTTCGGGTAAATTTTTTTTTTTTAACTGTTACCTTTTTACCGATTTTTTACCGGAAAGAGTTTTTCTTTTTTAAACGATTTTTTTACTAGTTTATCTAATATATATATATATATATATTTTTTTTTTTTACATTTTTCTTAGGTGTTTTCTTTTTTTTTAAAATTCTTTTTTTTTTTTTTTTTTTTTTTTTTTTCTTTTTTCTCTCTTCCTTTTTGAACCTCTTTTTATCCCCTTTTCTCCCCACTCACGATTTTGGATCTCTTCTAATTTGGTTAAAGCATATTTTCCTGGGGTTGTTGCCACCCTTTTAGTATTTTACTTGCCCCTTCATTTACTCTTATCTGGACAAAATGACAAGACGTAAAAATTCAACACAAAAAAAAGAACAAGAGGCAGTACCGAAGGCTAGGGACCTAATCAATACAGACATCGGTAATATGTCAGATCTAGAGTTCAGAATGACAATTCTCAAGGTTCTAGCCGGGCTCGAAAAAGGCATGGAAGATATTAGAGAAACCCTCTCGAGAGATATAAAGCCCTTTCTGGAGAAATAAAAGAACTAAAATCTAACCAAGGTGAAATCAAAAAAGCTATTAATGAGGTGCAATCAAAAATGGAGGCTCTCACTGCTAGGATAAATGAGGCAGAAAGAAAGAATTAGTGATATAGAAGACCAAATGACAGAGAATAAAGAAGCTGAGCAAAAGAGGGACAAACAGCTACTGGACCACGAGGGGAGAATTCGAGAGATAAGTGACACCATAAGACGAAACAACATTAGAATAATTGGGATCCCAGAAGAAGAAGAAAGTGAGAGGGGAGCAGAAGGTATACTGGAGAGAATTATTGGGGAGAATTTCCCCAATATGGCAAAGGGAACGAGCATCAAAATTCAGGAGGTTCAGAGAATGCCCCTCAAAATCAATAAGAATAGGCCCACACACCCGTCACCTAATAGTAAAATTACAAGTCTCAATGACAAAGAGAAAATCCTGAAAGCAGCCCGGGAAAAGAAGTCTGTAACATACAATGGTAAAAATATTAGATTGGCAGCTGACTTATCCACAGAGACCTGGCAGGCCAGAAAGAGCTGGCATGATATTTTCAGAGCACTAAACGAGAAAAACATGCAGCCAAGAATACTATATCCAGCTAGGCTATCATTGAAAATAGAAGGAGAGATTAAAAGCTTCCAGGACAAACAACAACTGAAAGAATTTGCAAATACCAAACCAGCTCTACAGGAAATCTTGAAAGGGGTCCTCTAAGCAAAGAGAGAGCCTACAAGTGGTAGATCAGAAAGGAACAGAGACCATATACAGTAACAGTCACCTTACAGGCAATACAATGGCACTAAATTCATATCTCTCAATAGTTACCCTGAATGTGAATGGGCTAAATGCCCCTGTCAAAAGACACAGGGTATCAGAATGGATAAAAAAACAAAACCCATCTATATGTTGCCTCCAAGAAACACATTTTAAGCCCGAAGACACCTCCAGATTTAAAGTGAGGGGGTGGAAAAGAATTTACCATGCTAATGGACATCAGAAGAAAGCAGGAGTGGCAATCCTTATATCAGATCAATTAGATTTTAAGCCAAAGACTATAATAAGAGATGAGGAAGGACACTATATCATACTCAAAGGGTCTGTCCAACAAGAAGATTTAACAATTTTAAATATCTATGCCCCCAACGTGGGAGCAGCCAACTATATAAACCAATTAATAACAAAATCAAAGAAACACATCAACAATAAACAATGATAGTAGGGGACTTTAACACTCCCCTCACTGAAATGGACAGGTCATCCAAGCAAAAGATCAGCAAGGATATAAAGGCCTTAAATGACACACTGGACCAGATGGACATCACAGATATATTCAGAATATTTCATCCCAAAGCAACAGAATACACATTCTTCTCTAGTGCACATGGAACATTCTCCAGAATAGATCACATCCTCGGTCCTAAATCAGGACTCAACCGGTATCAAAAGATTGGGATCATTCCCTGCATATTTTCAGACCACAATGCTCTAAAGCTAGAACTCAACCACAAAAGGAAGTTTGGAAAGAACCCAAATACATGGAGACTAAACAGTATCCTTCTAAAGAATGAATGGGTCAACCGGGAAATTAAAGAAGAATTGAAAAAAATCATGGAAACAAATGATAATGAAAACACAACGGTTCAAAATCTGTGGGACACAACAAAGGCAGTCCTGAGAGGAAAATATATAGCGGTACAAGCCTTTCTCAAGAAACAAGAAAGGTCTCAGGTACACAAACCTAACCCTACACCTAAAGGAGCTGGAGAAAGAACAAGAAAGAAACCCTAAGCCCAGCAGGAGAAGAGAAATCATAAAGATCAGAGCAGAAATCAATGAAATAGAAACCAAAAAAACAATAGAACAAATCAACGAAACTAGGAGCTGGTTCTTTGAAAGAATTAATAAAATTGATAAAACCCCTGGCCCGACTTATCAAAAAGAAAAGAGAAAGGACCCAAATAAATAAAATCATGAATGAAAGAGGAGAGATCACAACTAACACCAAAGAAATACAAACTATTATAAGAACATACTATGAGCAACTCTACGGCAATAAATTTGACAATCTGGAAGAAATGGATGCATTCCTAGAAACATATAAACTACCACAACTGAACCAGGAAGAAATAGAAAGCCTGAACAGACCCATAACCAGTAAGGAGATTGAAACAGTCATTAAAAATCTCCAAACAAACAAAAGCCCAGGGCCCGACGGCTTCCCGGGGGAATTCTACCAAACATTTAAAGAAGAACTAATTCCTATTCTCCTGAAACTGTTCCAAAAAATAGAAATGGAAGGAAAACTTCCAAACTCATTTTATGAGGCCAGCATCACCTTGATCCCAAAACCAGACAAGGATCCCACCAAAAAAGAGAGCTATAGACCGATATCCTTGATGAACACAGATGCGAAAATACTCAACAAAATACTAGCCAATAGGATTCAACAGTACATTAAAAAGATTATTCACCACGACCAAGTGGGATTTATTCCAGGGCTGCAAGGTTGGTTCAACATCCGCAAATCAGTCAATGTGATACAACACATCAATAAAAGTAAGAACAAGAACCATATGATACTCTCAATAGATGCTGAAAAAGCATTTGACAAAGTACAACATCCCTTCCTGATCAAAACTCTTCAAAGTGTAGGGATAGAGGGCACATACCTCAATATCATCAAAGCCATCTATGAAAAACCCACCGCAAATATCATTCTCAATGGAGAAAAACTGAAAGCTTTTCCGCTAAGGTCAGGAACACGGCAGGGATGTCCATTATCACCACTGCTATTCAACATCGTACTAGAGGTCCTAGCCTCAGCAATCAGACAACAAAAGGAAATTAAAGGCATCCAAATCGGCAAAGAAGAAGTCAAATTATCACTCTTCGCAGATGATATGATACTATATGTGGAAAACCCAAAAGACTGCACTCCAAAAGTGCTAGAACTTATACAGGAATTCAGTAAAGTGTCAGGATATAAAATCAATGCACAGAAATCAGTTGCATTTCTCTACACCAACAGCAAGACAGAAGAAAGAGATATTAAGGAGTCAATCCCATTTACAATTGCATCCAAAACCATAAGATACCTAGGAATAAACCTAACCAAAGAGACACAGAATCTATACTCAGAAAACTATAAAGTACTCATGAAAGAAATTGAGGAAGACACAAAGAAATGGAAAAATGTTCCATGCTCCTGGATTGGAAGAATAAATATTGTGAAAATGTCTATGCTACCTAAAGCAATCTACACATTTAATGCAATTCCTATCAAAGTACCATCCATCTTTTTCAAAGAAATGGAACAAATAATTCTAAAATTCATATGGAACCAGAAAAGACCCTCGAATAGCCAAAGGGATATTGAAAAAGAAAGCCAACGTTGGTGGCATCACAATTCCGGACTTCAAGCTCTATTACAAAAGCTGTCATCATCAAGACAGCATGGTACTGGCACAAAAACAGACACATAGATCAATGGAACAGAATAGAGAGCCCAGAAATAGACCCTCAAATCTATGGTCAACTAATCTTCGACAAAGCAGGAAAGAATGTCCAATGGAAAAAAGACAGCTTTTCAATAAATGGTGCTGGGAAAATTGGACAGCCACATGCAGAAAAATGAAATTGGACCATTTCCTTACACCACACACAAAAATAGACTCAAAATGGATGAAGGACCTCAATGTACGAAAGGAATCCATCAAAATCCTTGAGGAGAAACACAGGCAGCAACCTCTTCGACCCTCTGCCGCAGCAACATCTTCCTAGGAACAACGCAAAAGGCAAGGGAAGCAAGGGCAAAAATGAACTATTGGGATTTCATCAAGATCAAAAGCTTTTTGCACAGCAAAGGAAACAGTTAACAAAATCAAAAAGACAACTGACAGAATGGGAGAAGATATTTGCAAACGACATATCAGATAAAGGACTAGTGTCCAGAATCTATAAAGAACTTAGCAAACTCAACACCCAAAGAACAAATAATCCAATCAAGAAATGGGCAGAAGACATGAACAGACATTTCTGCAAAGAAGACATCCAGATGGCCAACAGACACATAAAAAAGTGCTCCATATCACTCGGCATCAGGGAAATACAAATCAAAACCACAATGAGATATCACCTCACACCAGTCAGAATGGCTAAAATCAACAAGTCAGGAAATGACAGATGCTGGCGAGGATGCGGAGAAAGGGGAACCCTCCTACACTGTTGGTGGGAATGCAAGCTGGTGCAGCCACTCTGGAAAACAGCATGGAGGTTCCTCAAAATGTTGAAAATAGAACTGCCCTATGACCCAGCAATTGCACTATTGGGTATTTACCCTAAAGATACAAATGTAGTGATCCAAAGGGACACATGCACCCGAATGTTTATAGCAGCAATGTCCACAATAGCCAAACTATGGAAAGAACCTAGATGTCCATCAACAGATGAATGGATCAAGAAGATGTGGTATATATACACAATGGAATACTATGCAGCCATCAAAAGAAATGAAATCTTGCCATTTGCAACAACATGGATGGAACTAGAGCGTATCATGCTTAGCGAAATAAGTCAAGCAGAGAAAGACAACTATCATATGATCTCCCTGATATGAGGAAGTGGTGATGCAACATGGAGGCTTAAGTGGGTAGAAGAATAAATGAAACAAGATGGGATTGGGAGGGAGACAAACCATAAGTGACTCTTAATCTCACAAAACAAACTGAGGGTTGCTGGGGGGAGGGGGTTTGGGAGAAGGGGGTGGGATTATGGACATTGGGGAGGGTATGTGATTTGGTGAGTGCTGTGAAGTGTGTAAACCTGGTGATTCACAGACCTGTACCCCTGGGGATAAAAATATATGTTTATAAAAAATAAAAAAATTAAAAAAGAAAAAAAAAATTCATAATACTTCTTGACTACTCTTCCTCTGCTCATGTCGTTCTTGTTTCTTTTCCTTCTCCTATTCTTCCTTTTAATTCTTACATACTTATGATTGATTTAATTTTAATTTCTTCTCATTTAAAACTATTCTTGGAGGGTAGAACAACTGGGTGCCTCAGTTGTTGAGTTTCATCTCGGGTCTTTTACTTTTGGGTTCTGGGATCCTGCCCAGAGTTGGACTCTATGCTCAGCAGGGCGTCCGTTTGAAGATTCGCTGCGTCTTCCCAACACCTCCCCCCACACTCTCTCTAATAAAAATTATTTAAAAAGAGATGAAAAATAAGAAAAACCTGAAAAAAATAAATAACGACTACAAAATAAAAATACAAAGAGTGCTACTTAGTGTTTTCCCTAAGCTCTGAAGCTTTGCAGCCCTCTATTATCAGTAAACTTAAGAGGAGTGAGCTTTTTGTGATGGTCTTCTATGGAAGGGATCCCTTGCCCCGATCCTCAAGTGTACTTCAACTAGCGCAGAAGCAGCTCTCCTCAGCAGCAAAAACAGGCCTCCATGTAAGCAGCTCTGGATTCCAGTATACGATGCTGTTTTACTCCCTGAGGGCTTGCAGTGTCAATGGGTGAGATGAGTATCACTGCACCTGGCTTTCTACCCAGAAAATGAAAATTTGCACCCCAGTCCTTCAGTGAGCCCTCACAGAAGGAAAAAAAAAATCTGAACCACCCAGTCAGACCCAACACCTTTTTCTATGGATTCTTGTGGCACAGACCCACACCATACCTGCAGTGTGCTGGAGGTCTTGCCATGGTTCTGTTTTTTGCTGGACCCCTCTCAGGAAAGTGAACTCCCTACCATGCTGTGATTCAGAGTATAGGGCTACACAGCAGAAAGCCAGGATCTAGCTTTGTGGTTTTCAGCCGTTTTTTCCCCAACTGATGTCTGGAAACTCTGAAGCATTTCGGACCCCACCTGTTCTGCTTGTGACCCCTAGGATCCTGAGATCATACTGTCACACCTGGGATTCCACCCAGCTTCACCACTGGAACACTTTTAAGCCAGGAGTGTCCCCCACAGTAGTAGACTCCTAAGTGTTTCATCACACACTTTGTTGCAGTAGGCATCTCCAGATAGGTGCCTCCCCTCTGCTGCTGTATCCACAGCCGTATCATCTGCACAACTTATTCCCACCCACGCCACTCAAGCTCTGAAGCTGCCACAGGTACCACACAGGGAGCCAGAGGGAGCTCTGAGGTGGTTCAGGATCTTCTTCTGGGGCTGCTGCTGTAGGTCCAAGAAGAGAAAAGTATCATCACCATGACTGACTTTTCATGTCCCTCCTAAATAAAGGAAACTTTTCCCACCATTCAGTGTTCCCTGAGTCCATGAAGCAATCCCCTGCAAGGTCTCCTCTGATGGCAGGACATGGGCACAGGGATCTGAGAGTACTCACTACTCCTGGAATACCAGTCGATGGAGGCTTGCTCTGTGGGGCCTAAGCTGTTCCCTCCAAAGGTCTATATCAGAAACACCCTGTTCTCCTCACCTCAGCATCTCTCTGGTTCCCCTCCTTCTGCTCATCCCCATCCTGCTTGTGCTCTTTTCCCTCTAATAAAGAAATAAAATCCTAAAAAAAAATAAAGGATTGAGCATAAAAGTGTACATTTAGGCCTTCAAGACCTGGCTGGAAACACCCTCCTGCTTTATTATCTTTCCCCTTGTGCTGATGGCATCAGAGGTGCATGACAACCCAGGGAAGTGAGAATGCCCATGGTGGAGGGACTCTGCGTTCCTGAAAGACCACATAAAGGATTTCAGTCTCCTAATCTAAAAGGCCCCTCATCACTGTCATGGGGGGGAAATCTGTGGCATGCTACCAAATTGGGGGAGTTACTTGATAATTTAGCATAATGTAATATACCTACAACATGTTGAAATCACCAAGTAAACTTCAATAGTTATCAGCCTAAAACCTTTAAAAATGATCAAAGAGGCACCTGGCTTCCTCAGTCAGTAGGACACTTGATCTCAGGGTTAAGAGTTTGAGCCCCACATCAGGCATAGTTAACTTAAAAAACAAAAGAAAAGAAAACAGAAGGATTTACACATGGCCAAAATGAATGAAGCTCAAACAATGGAGCTGGTCGGTGTCGGGATGGATCCTGTCTCCCGTTCATTCAACCACTGGGCACTGCCCATTCAGATGGTGCCCGTGCTTTTTCAGCCAACCAGGTTCTCCTTCTACGAGCTCAGGGTGTAGAGGAGAAGATGGAGAAACAAGAAACAAAAATGTGAATGAAAAGAGCAATTGTTCCATAGGAAAAGAGCAAGGGACTACAATTAAGTCCTGAGCCCCACCAGGTGAGGGGTGTGACAAGGCTATGCTGAGATGACATTGAGAATTCCTGTGGCAGGAAAGGAAGGAGACAGTCCTGCACGAATCTGAGTGTATTTAGCCTTGCAGAGGGCACCATGCAGCAGAGGATTGGAGGCAGAATTTGATGTTCCCAGAGTGGAGGTTAGAAAGGAGGCCAGGGTGGAAGCTGAGGAAGAGAGTAGAGATGGAGGGTAGGAGGGCCACAGCCCAGGGCAGTTTCACAGTATCAGTGCACTTCTCCCAGTGCTGTGTGACCCATATTTCCCCACACTCAGTGGCTGAACCCACAAACACTGTCTTTCGGTCTCAGGGGGTCAGTAACCAGCAGTGCTCAGGTGGTTGGGGCTTTTGACAACACCAAGAGAGGACCTGCTTCACTGAGAACTTGACTCACTTAGGGGCACTGGCCAGATCCAGCCCATCTCAAAGACCTGAGTTCTCTCTGTTGTTGACCCACAGTGTTGGCCACATGCATATGTCTGTGTCATGGTTCAACCCAAGTGCTTGTACTCCAGTGTGAGGATCTGAGAGAGAACATGTGTCAGAGTCAACATGGGGCTAGGCACTGGGCTTTTAAAAATAAATCTCAGCAGGGCCTTTGGGTCATGTAGCCATGTTCTGTGGAATGGAAGTGAATCACGAAATTCAGACCACACTCAGGGGAGGGGGTTACAAAAGGATGTATACAGAGGAGTTGGGGAACCAGTAGAGCCCCTGCAGGGAGAAGGTGATGATCCCTGCAGAATCTATGCCTTGCCCAGAATCAGGCTGGTAGGAAGGATTACTAGGCATGAACCCAGCTCTTTGAGTTTTCCTCAAAGGTGGAGTCCTGGATATACTTAGTTATTCACTGGGGGCTCTGGAAAAGTTTTTGTCTAAAAGGAAGTGGCTGTAGACATGGAAATGGTATTGGGCTGAGTGTGATCATTGATGTCCTACATAGGAAACATCTCTCCATGTTCTTGTATGAGGAGGACCCCAGGTCATGGCAACTCACTGAATGGACCCCTATCAACATCACACTATTTGGAAAGGAGGTAATGGCTTGCCTCACAGGACAGGCAGTCTCTAGGGGTAAGGGTGGATTCTGACCATAAAGGGCCAGGGCTCCAGTCCCTTCTTTAGTGTTTGCAATGAAAATTAGAAGCCTAAGGTCTTGGGAAGCTATTGTCCACCCCTCTGTAGGTGAGGCTGTCATCTCTGGGACTCCAGAATGTGAGCACTGATGAACACTTGCATGCACACAGGAGCGAGTGTGCATGTGCACACAAAAACACACAAACCAGTCAGGACTGTGGGGTGGGATCTTACTAGAAGCAGATTCAAAGAAGTTGGTAAGAGGAAGGAAGTTTGGTTGGAGATATTTCCTACATATGACACTACTCATCTAACATCATAGATATTATCCAACCTATGCCTGTGGATATCTGGTAGAAGGGCTTGCTAGAATCATCTGTATTTTACAGAGAAGACTATTACAGTTAGGCAAATTGGCTTATCTAGAGTCAAAAACAGGTACGAATAGAGAGTTGTGCCTGAAACCAGGTGCGTTTCCAAGCTGAGGCCCTGGCTGCACCCAGCTCTTCCCTGGGGGCCTGTGGAGAGGGATGTGATGTTGTCGCTGTTTACAGATGTGGCCTTGCATGCAGAAAGGGTATGAGGAGATGGCAGACCAGAGCACCGTTTCTGTAGGTGCCAAACAAAGAGTGGACTCCAGTAGGGGATCCCAGGCAGTGATGTCACTTCCTTGACCAGAGACCCCAACAGAACTTGGTACCCCTGCAACCAGGCAATCACATTCTAGTGTAGTCCAGTATCAGAGTTACTTGGCTGGAGACATCTGATATGGAAAGATGTTCTCTTGCTTCTTGCCTACTTCCCGAGGCTCTGGCTCCCAGAAACCCCAGGGGAATGGCATCTTACATGCTGGGGACTTTGGCTCAAACCTCAACCCCAATGCCTCAGGGAATTTGGCAGGAGGGGCTATAAGGCACTTAATACTGAGCAGACTAGGCGATGCCAACCTCTCTGAACCATCCAAGGGCAGCCCCATTACTTCTTCTTAAGTTTTAGGGAAAGAGGGCTATGTGTGGTTTCCCGCCCATGGCCTGGGGGAGGTTGAGCACAGTGGATGCCCTGGTGATCCCTTCTTGTTCACACCAATGTCATGGTGGGCAGGGTGGAAAGAGGATTCCTGAGGTGACTGTTACCTGTGCCAGAGCACATCCAAGGCCCTGAAGCTGTGCCACGTTTCTCTCCTTGGTGGAGGTGTGTGCATACTGGGGTGTGGTGTGTCTGGAATAGAGTTCCCGAGATCTGAAGACCAACAAAGCCATCTGGACAGGGCTCTGAGGCCTCCTGCCTGGCTGCCAGGCACTGCCTCTGTAGAGGTCTACAAAGGAGATGAGGCAGAAGCTGAATGATGAGATCCCCTGCTCTACCTCCTTGAAGGACAAGAAGGTGCCCCACACTGCCAACAGAATCCAGTGCTGGCTCAGGGTGAGTGCACCTGAGTGCAGGTGCTAGGGAGAACTGACCCCCAGGGCACTGATGCAGCACAAAAGGCCCCACTTCCTAGAAGCCAGCCTGAGCTCCTCGAGCCCTGTACTCCCATGAATATGCATCCCATCTCTTCCCCAAACTTGCCCTCATGGTCCTGCCCATGCCTTGGATAGAAGCAGAGTCACTGTCCACATATTTATAGGAATAGAGACTTATTAAAGAGACTTTCAACCATGTCCCATCCCATTTATCTAGACTCCTTTTGCACTGTGCTATGAATTTTCCTAAATCATGCTCCCAGGTGTCCCCATTGGCCCAACAGTCCTTCCCCAAATTCTGCAAATCTTTCAAATGATCATGGTGAGTTGGGAGACTTTTATCCAAAGGGACCTCTGGCCCACGGTACTATGTCTCTTGCTCTGCCCTTTTATTTTGATGGAACACATCTTTGACCCCCCTCCAGATTCAGGAAGAGGGACCTCACTGCACTGCACCCTATTCTTGAAGGCCAGTCATTTATCACAGCCATTGAGCCCTTTACTGATGCAGGACTTTGATGTGATCCCCTTCTGTCACCAACACACAGTACTGCATCCTACATCCTCCATGCCCTAATATTCTAAGCTCTCTCACCTAAAACATCTCTGTGTTCTTGTCTCAAGAATGGGATATTTTATCAGAAATCATAGGACCCATGCTATTCATGCAGAGAGGTGCTATCAATACTCAGCTCACAAAGTGACCTGAGATACTATTAAGTTCAGACATCATTTCCTTCAATTCCTTTAATAGATGCCAAGAACATTTTTTCTTTTTCCTTAAAGGTTTACTAATTGATTGGTCGATTGATGGATTTGAGAGAGAGGCAGGGGGAGAGTGGGGAGAAGCAGAGAGAGAGAGAGAATCCTCAAGCAGACACTGCCCCATGTACACAGCCCTATGAGGAGCTCAGTCTCAGGACATGGAGACCTCTTGGACCAAAACCAAGAGCCTTACATTTAACCCAATGAAACACTGAGTCACCTTATTCTTTTTAGGACTGTGGGCCCTCTTGTCCCACCTCTTGCCACAGTCACTGAGATCTGGGGGTTCAGTCTGCCCTCCAATCCCCAGCTCTCCTGGTGGCTATAGCACTGACTGACTCATGTCTCCTCTGATTCACTTCATGGTAAAAATGGATCAAACAGGAAGGGAAATGAGACCTCCATGCTATGGACCAATACGCTGGAGACAGAAGTAAAACACCTGGTGCCTGCCTTCCTAAGAAGAGATCTTAAGTATGTCTACATGTGGTACATACTGAGCCTTTGCCAAGATGTGCTGGACCTCTTATTTGCAAGATGAGCACCCTGCCCCTAACTGCCAAGTGTGATTGGGCCAATGCCTGGTTGTGAGACTTTGGCATGTCCCCAAACTTCACAAAGCCTCAATTTGCTTCTACTTGGGGCAGAGTTATTATAGGGACTCAGTGGGGTCTTGTAGGGAAAGTACACCTGGGTGTCTGCTCCTGTGGAAAAGTCTCCTAGAGGGCCTGTGGTCAGGAAATTTCAGCATTATCCTGCTACTCACGATGAAGCCTCTGCCTCATCCTTCACTATCACTATGGTCTTGTGCTGGGCTGTCTTGCCATTTAAAGGGAGATCTGAGACTCCATCTGGGTATCGTGGGTGTGAATAAAGGGCCAGGCCCACTCACATATCTGTGAAGGCTGGTTGGGGCCACTTCATTCATCAAGCATTCAGGAAGCTCCACTCAGTAGAAGCATTTATCTAGGAGCTGAATGGGATCCCTACAGAGAACAGGCAGCACCCCAGGGCTACAGAGTGGTAGGGGGTCAGATGATGAGATGTAGCATCCACAGGACATTTCATGTTGTGTCCCCTGGCCTCCTCTAGATATGGGTGCATTTTCTCCAGCTATGATGAGGTTGGCAGAGCCCCGGAGAAGTGGAACATGTGAGTGAGCTTTAACTAATAAAGGAGGGCCTTCCCTCTCCACCGGGCAAGCAAGGCACTGTAAATTAGATGGGGGGGCTGCTGGACCTTCAACCACACATCTGTTATTCGTGCTTTAGGGTAAAGGTCTGAGAGGTTCTTCTGGAAAATGGGAAGTTGTCCTGGGGAGATGTGGTTGGTATGTGGGCACTGTGGGAGAGCATAGGGGAATGGAGGACATCTTGAACCCCTAAGAGGGTCATTCATCCCTGCCCTCTCCTGGCCCTCTCTCTACCCCAATTCTGGGACCCTGAACTGAGGATTTAGGAACCATCACAAAGCATTCTGTTGGAACCTGGACACTGGGTTCTCAGATGATTTTCAGGAGACCCAGTGAGAGCTAAGGGAGCAGACATCCCACACTCTGTGGGATATTAGTGTCAGTGGAAGGAGACCCGCTCATGGCACCTAGTGAATAAGGCAGCACATGCGTACAGGAGGTAACGTTTGAGGCATTGGGAGGGTCCTGGGAAGGCCTGGCTAGAGACAAAGTCCCTTAGTTCCCTCCTTGTTTGGATCTTCACAGAGCAGTGGCGTGTGCAGTGAGGGTAATTAGGAGGCCAGACACCACCCCTCCTCGGCACCGGCAGTTGAATTCAAGTGGCAAGTGGGCAAGGAGACATCAGGGGAGCTGGACACACTCCTCGGTCTAAGGACAGAAATGGTCACACCGTTAATCAAGGACTCCCACTCACAGTGCCTTTTTGCCAGCCTGCTGTCTGTGACCAGGCCTGTCTCAGGCAGGACTGCCAGATCACAGGTGGACCAGGACTAGGACTGGACTCTGACAGGAGCTGGAAACCCAGGGGCCCAGTTTCCCACAGGGGTTCCCTGGGATATTGGTTAGGATGGGTGCCCTGTCCTCTGACTTCTCTGCCTACCTGTCTGTCCCTAGGGCACTCTATTCCATCTTGAGCACATGGCTAGAACAATATCTTGGGGATCTTTTCCAGCCTCCAGAATTACACAGCCTGAATATGCTGCTAGCACTCCTGGGGGCTTAATATGCCAGGCTCAGACCTGGAGTGCCGTGTCCAGCTTGTGCTCTCACAGCTGCAGCAGCTTGAGCCCACAGAGCCAGAGCCTCGGGGTGAGGAGGTCTGGGGGGGTGGCTCATGTGAGCCTGAGAAGGAGACAGTGTGGGCTACAGGTTGGGCCGAGTGGAGTGAGTAGTCTCAGATCTCTGTCCCCCATGGGCTTCAGTTGGGGAGACCTTCCAGAAGTTGGGTCTTGAACACAGACCACATTGAGTGGGGGGAAAAGTTTCTTTTATTATAAGACAAAAGGGAAGTCGGTCATGCTGATACTTTCTCTTCTTGGAGCTACAGCAGCCAGCCCCAGAGCAAGGTCCTGATCCACCTCAGGAGGTCGTCTCAGAACCTGCTCTGCCACCTGCTGCGTCTTCGGAGCCTGAGCTGGCCCTCACCATCCTAGCTGCTGTGGCTCACCCATCAGGAAAAGCAGAGACAGCACTTGCCCTGTTGGGACCAGCGCAGGTGGTAGTCAGGGCTCTAATTCACTCTCCTGAGATGGAAGAGCCATCAACCCCTTTGCCTGAACTGGAGGTCCAGCAGGGTCCTGCCCCTGCTCCTGGGGTTCCTAAAGAGCATAACCACCACCTGCCTCAGTGAAGCAACCAGCCTTAGACCCTGAGCATTAGCTGGTGCGGGCTGTGGCCCCAAACAATGCCTTCCCCTCCCCTGTCATTGCCTTCTTTATAATATTTGTGTTTTGTATACAACTGTGTAATGCTGTAATAGATTTTTGTTCATTAAATAAGTAGAATTTGAGTTTACATAAAGTTTTACTCACATATTTTTCAATGGTATATCGAGGTCTCATTAGATACTTTCAGAGTTTGACACAACCACTTACTTCTACAACATTTCTATCAGAGATACCTGTGCTACTAATCACTCACTGCTCATTCCGTCACTCCAGTCCCTGAAACCACTGCTCTTCTCTCTGTCTCTGGTACTTTTACCTCGTCTTGGTTTTTCATGTGCCTGTAATATAGGCATCTGTGTCTGCAGATCATAAGAGTGATTCACATTTTTCTAATTCTTTTATACAAATAACATTTTTATTACATAGGAATGTTCCTGAAAGAACAAAGATCACAGGAATCCCCCAAATGAACTATTTTCATTATCTGTGATAGGGTTCCCTTTTACAAGGATGCTTTGAAAAGCAGAAAGCACAAGAGAAATGTCTGGGTCCATGAGACACCTTTCAATTCTTTCATTTTCCTGGATAGTCTACATTTAAAGTATTCTAATGGGCATATTATAAAATATTAAAATTATATCTTAAATATTCTCATTTATTGCTAATAAGTTAGGTAATAAGGTAAATGGTTCTTTAGGTTTTATCCAGACTATGTTTATTTAGTAAATAATGATTTAAATATGAAAAAAGGCACGTTCCTTCTACCAAGAAATAATTGCCCATAAGACACAGTGTCCTTCTTTCCTGCATTTCCCTGTAAGTGTAGTGTGTGTGTGTGTGTCAGAGTGGGTCAGGGAAGCTTCCAGGACTGAGCTCTTGTTCTACCCTATGTCCCCACAGTGGACAGGCACTGTCGCTGCTGTCCCCTTGGGCATTCTCAGTGACAGCACTCAGCAGACCCTATCATTGAATAACCAAGTCATTTCCAATTATTTGACTCTCATAATGTAAGTGATAAGCATGTCTGTGCTATAAATCTCTGTTTCTTTAGAAATTATTCCTATAAACACCAATACTGAAACACACTTTAACCACATTTGGGGGGTACTGGCTGCTGGCTCCTCTATGCCCTCTTTATTAAGGAGAAGCATTGCTTTGGAAAGGAAGGATCCCAGGTTCTGCAGATGAGAACTGAAATCATGAGGAGGACAAGCCACCAGTGATGCCATCGGGGTATTGGTAGTGACCATAGAGCATGGAGAGCCTGCGCACAATGCCCCGCATATGTCCTCTCCCACAAGATTCCTTGCCTTGTGTCCTGGAAACAACACCTCACCCATTCCCTGTCTGGTGACACACTCCAGCCCCTCCAGCCCCCCGTGCTTTGTAACTGAGATTCTAACTAGAGCAACCACACCCTGCTCCAGGCCAGCAGAGGGGTTCAGGCCAGACCACTCTTCTCAGCTTGATCCCTGTCCTTCCTGGCTAAACCCCATCCTCTCAGGGAGGGAACCACTAAGGACAGTGCATGTCAGTGGGTTACAGACAAGTGTTTCATCCCAGTAGTTTCAGTGGCAACAGCAAGAACCACTTGAACTTGTGTGAGCAAGAGAGGCCTTTACAAAACACATTGGCTGCTCATGGAGGCTGCAGGATGGACAGAGCCTCAACCAGGGGCTTTGGCACTGGACACAGCTCGTCAACACCCCTCAGGATCCTCTAGCTGTTACCTTCTGACCTTTCCAACCCCAAACTTGGCATCCCTCAAGTTAAGCCTGTCTGAGAGAGGGGGCTGTGCTTCCTGCTGAGACCCCTTTTCTCCCACAAAGTCAGGGGGTTCAGGGTAAAGGAGAGTCCACTTGATCTGATGCTGTAATAGAGGTCCATCGTCAGTAATTCCTGTCTTCTCTGCCATAACACAGAGCTAACCAGGCACAGAAGGTACATATTCAGAGAGAGGACATTTGGGGCTCTCTCTGCGGGAAGAGAGAAACACCAGTGAGTGGGGGACTCAGTGAGAAAGGAGAACTCTGAGCACTAAAGGGAAGGGCTGCCAGTGGGCTGGGCAACTGCCATATTGGTCCATGCTATGTACCCATGATCACACGGGGGGGGAAAAGTCGTGAGCAGTTGTGAGTTGGATATTGTGTAGGGCTTAGCTCATTTCCCTGCTGTGGGGAGAAAGAGCCCCATAATAAGGCACACCCCAACAATATTGTTGTTCCAAAAAACGGGTGACAAGCCTGAGGTGGGTCCTGCCTGCCAGTGCTCCATCATGAGGATATTTTCCATGTTCGGCTGACAGCGAGCTCTGGGTGACATCTGGTCCCTAAGGGCTGCGCTGGGTGCTGATGGCTGGCACCATTTGTTGTGAGATCCCATATGGAGGGGATGTGAAAGGCTTCGGGAAGGACAACTGAGTCAGGGGAGCCTGGATTGGCAGGTGAACGGGACACAGTAAGGCAGAAGCCCAGAGCCTGACAAGGACCAATGTGATTCCCGGTGGGCTAATTTAAAGGCACAGATGAAGGTTATCAGGATCTTGAGCGAATGAATCATGTCAGTCAATCCCATAACATTTCATTTTGATGAAGGTATAAATACTGTCTCTCTATTTGATGAAGAAGGAAATGAAGGTTTTCAGGAACTGCCCTTTCCATGCTCCACATTGATTCCCAGGCAGGATTTGAACCCAGGTGGCTTCCAGCATTATGGGCCTGACCTCACGAAGAAAGTTGTCATCCAGATGCTTCAGAAGATACTTCTCAACTCTGAGGTTACATGATCCTTTGGTACCCAGGAGAAACCTCCTCCAACCAGACAAAGCTGGCTGGTACTGTGAGAATCCTTAGTGCCAAGGCAGAGGCTCATCAGCACAACAGATGCTGGACAAGGCCCCGTCAGAGGTGGCACCGCTGCCCCTTGGATTCAGTGAGGTCTCCAGGCCTGTTGATCTTTCTGCACTCTGAGGGTTCCAGGAGTGGAGTTGTGGATGGAACACACGAGTCCAATGGCAGAGAGGCCCCGCAGACGTTCTCGCCCCCATCTACTAGCCTCTTTGTCGCTGGGTGACCCGAAGGCCGGGCTATGCATCTACTTACCTCTTCCCTAACTTGGAGAACTGATAATGGGTACTGCATCAGTGGATGTCAGAAAGGAAAAGAACTGGCCTCTACGTCTTGCCGTTGTTCCTGGGCGCAGACGTGTGGAGCCCAGAGGGCCGCCATTCTTGTCCGTGACCCATGTACCCATGCCCCTGTCCTTCCACTTGTTTGATTCTGGTGTCTCCTTAGAAAACAGATGCCAAAGCTAAGGTCAGGAATATTTCTTCTT